>NW_019103856.1:936448-970552 GCF_001856785.1 Myzus persicae
AGCTGACGAAGCATTTGGTATGACAGAAAATTTAATGAGACCTTATGGTGGTAAAAGTTTATCGTACGAAAAAAAAATTTTTAATTATCGGTTAACTTTGGCCCGTCGATTTGTAGAATGCACATTTGGCATTATGTGTAGTAAATGGCGAATATTGCACAGACCACTAGATGTTAAGATCGAGTTTGCAGAAAATATTGTTAAAGCCATATGTGTCTTACATAACTATGTCAGAGTGAGAGACGGTTTCAAATATGAAGATACGCTTTATGCAGCACCATTATCAAATCTTAATCCAACCTATACTGGTCGTAATGTACGTGATGCTGATACGATTCGAAAACAGTTTACCAATCATTTTATGAATGAAGGTAAATTAGAATGGCAAGATAAAATGGTTTAAATAATTTTCTATTTTTGTAAATTTTAATACAACGTTAATATAATAAAATATAGATTAATTAAGTACCTACCTAAACTTTTTTTCTGCTCTTCCGAATCTTCTGTGCCACAAAAAATAAGCACCAACTCTTCCCAACTTCTTCTCTTCATTGTTCGGTTTGAGTAATCATGGCTTGACATATCCCATATGGCAGGCCTTTTTTCAACTTCATTGATTAATGTGTCTATGTTAATTTCCATATTTTTTTATACAAAAAACACTTTTTTTCAAAGAATAATAAATTTACACGATATTCAAACCGATCACAGTGAAAGTAAATTATAAAGTAGCTATAATATTATTAGAGTGATACGAGTAACACGAGCTGCTCACGGTAACAATCGCAATTGATCACAAAATTAACCCCAGCACAATTCCATCATATAATAACATATTATGTTCAAAAATAACAATAATTGAAAATATACATTTCGATTTAATAACTGGCATTCTTAGAATAGTAAATGAGTCTAGACGGTGTCCTTAATAATAATAATAATAATAATATTATTAATTAAATATTATATTATTTCCTTTATTAATATAATATATTACCTTTATACATTTATTTTATACAAATAAGTGAATTAAAAATGTATATTATTTCGTAAATCGGGTACACAAACACCTAAACGCGCGTGTCAACTGAACGGTCCAATAACGATCAACAGTATTTAATTTCGCGAAGCCACGCGCGTAGACGCGCGGAAATAAAATCTTGCGTCGTTGTCGTGATCGACGCGCGTGTACGCGCGTCTTCGCGCATCCATGTGAATGATGTATAAGAAACTCGCATATCTAAATACGCGCGATTAATCGACGCGCGTGTACGCGCGTCCATGTGAACCTAGCCTAAGTATTATAACCTATAAAAGGCACGCTCATACACATATATCATATACTATCATAGGCCCATGATATACGATACACGCGTCCGCGCGGAGCGTGATATTATTAACCGCGGACGTCGATTATTATTATTATTATTATAATGTACGTCATGCACGTCATGATGTATTGCACTGTACCCGCTCAAAAACGAAATATAATGACTAGTTTGGCGGCGGACATTCGTCTACCGACTTTGAAAATTATTGCAGTCGTGCAGCGCCGGGGCGAGAAGAAATACCCGGGTAGGTATTTTTTTTTCGTCCTCGCAGTCGACTCGGGAAATCACAAAGCACATTTCGCCAGTTCACTCTATCTCTCATTAACCAGTGGTCCGTTGCTGTATAATGTACAGAGCATAATATTATTATCACAATACACACCTATATTATACCGAGTCACCGCGAGATACCTACAGTGGATATTCCCACTGCCCCCCGTACATTATTTATACGGCCATCATAGTATTATTAAGTAATTTTGGTCATTTACGAACTGTTCCTAGTAAAATATAGAAATGTGTCTGTAAATCGACTAGAGAGAAAAAAAATTTAATTTAGCTACGAATACGAAACACTATTAAAATTAATCGAATCGAATCATATCGTAGGACGCATTATAAACATCTATACGTATAACTATTATAGTGATATACTATTATATTACATAATAGTGTACCACGCACATTAAACGATTTATCACGATTTTCTACAGACCGCGTTCTATAAAGAAATCGCCCAATTAACTTGTATATTCCTGTATGTGATTCTTACTTTGTACTATATTTTCCCTGAATTTATCACACGCAAATGTTATACTGCGGTTGACTTTCCCGTCCGATTGGTATCGTGTATGATAATAAATTAAATTATGACGTGTTGTCCTATATGCGCGTTGATGTTTGTCAAAGGATTTCGTCGTGTACACTTAACGGTGGATGGGTACGTAATATAATATTATGTGCGTATTATGTTGTAACTCATATTATACTTAAGACGTCATGACAATATAGACAATATAGTGAGGGACAACATCGTGGGTTTGAAAAATTTCCTCAATGATCACAACATCACGATATTACAGAAGGAGGAGATAAGTGCTACATTCGCCTCATTGCTCGCAATCTTTGACTTAACGTATATACTGCGGGGCTGGTTAACCCTCTTCTATTCGCTCTTTGCTCGAGACCTTTTCCCAGAAAATTATTGTGATAATAATATTATACGTACACGCACATTGTAATCGAATTGGCCGTCGGGCACGGAGCCAATAAAAACGTTTGCGCGTATAATATAATAATATATCAATATGATTTCTGTGAGCGTACACAAATCGTCCGCCGCCGTGTGCACGCGCGTGTATAATGGATTTTCGAAAACATAATATTAATATTTACAGCCGCGGGCAGTATACGAATACCTTATAATAGGTGGTACACGACCATCAGAATCGAATAAGTTAACTGCGATCGTCGTAGCACCTTATTATATTATATTATTAATGTTATTATTATTATTAATATTATGTTATTACGTTGGGTACATTCAAAAAAATCGAACTACAATATTCAAGTAAACAGCTTATATACATAATATTTATATTTATCGGTAATTTCTATTAATTTAATATCTTCGATAAAAAGGATCTGCGATCGGGAGAAATATTTAAATGCTCAGGATTAGACAATCCTGTGAAATAAAATCAAAATAGATAGTAGCAGTACCACTACTAATACTAATACTGCTGTAGTACACTATATTATGAATATGATTAAAAGAATTCACTGTATTATAACTTGTTTGGTCAATAATATTATTATATCGTGGTAATAAATAGTCGAACAACCGTCGAGGAACATATTTTATGAGAAAAACACGAGACGGAAAAGCTTTCAGTAGAGATCAACGAAACGGCAGCTGTATAATAATTTATATAATAAAAAGTAATTGATTGAAAATATTAATATAATATATTTTGCATATGATAGTATAATATAGTTTCAGCGCCGCCCAGACGCCCAGTATATCTGTATTTATGTTACTGTATATATAATTATTGTTGTTTATTAGTTATAACTTATAACCATTTGTACGGATGCTTACAGCCAGAAAAATATATCTAAAACCATATAAAAATACATATTAAGTAAATCGCAGAGTTATAAACTCGTCCTCCGATCAAATATATTCAAATGTGATTTGTACGAAATATTATGCATAATGTATACCACATATACGCACAAAGAAAAGACGGCACATGCAATGAAAACCTTGTACACATATAATATTAAAATAATATGATACAAATTATATATTTTACTAATTAATTATTATATACCGTAGTATCATAGATTAGAGATGTGAGGTGCCGTCGTTTGTCCGCTGTCCGGCTTAATATATAAATAATAAATATATAATGACGGTTTGAACGAAGAATAATGATTTCCATACACACAGTACATTTACGTGTGCGCCGAATATGTATTCTTGTCAGAGCCATAACTTTGGACGTGAAGTGTGCATAATATATATATAATATTATGTATAATACATCCATCATTTCGTCCATACAATAAGTCCGTGGGAGGGTCATCTCTATTAATCTTTCCAGTCCCCCTTGAATATATATATATATATGATTATACTATAGTATCTAATGACCATTGAAGAAATCTCTGTTTGTGTGTGTACAGTCTCGTTCGTAAAAATAAAACGGATCAATAAATCGTCGGTTTCCGATAGTGCGGTAATTTTCAATTCGCCTCGCTACGCCACCCTAACCACATACATCTAATAAAAGAAAAATCGAACACAAAGCGGATCATTTCGAATATTGTGCTGAACAATGTGGCTTATAATAAATGTGAATTTAATAATAGGTTGAACAGTTGAAAATATATATTAGATATACTTATATCATATACGTATGGATTTAATTTACCTACTAATTGAAATGACTTTTTTCACCAAGCATTATTATAACCTTTATAACTTCTAAAATATCAACCCTTATAAGGTTGGTTATAAATAATGGACTAGGAATATGATGATCGGAAAGCACTAAGAAAATCCCCTAGATAAAAATGTGTGACAGCCTGGGTATTTAAAATAGTGCTATAATTGCAACAAAAACTACTTTAATGCGACGAAAAAACATGTTAGGTATTAATCGATTATCATATTATATAGGTATATCGTATTGGTTAATCATGAATCAGATATTGATTGACAAAAATAAATCATATCAGGTACCAGCGGGGGCGGAGCGCAAGAATAACGTTTGTGCAGGTAAAATGGAACTACCTATATCTTAGAAATCACGTCATAAGAAATAAAATAAACTGAAAATGTCTTTCTCGTGACGTAGTCTTACACCGCATGGCCGGATAAAAATCAGTAGCCACATTGAAGTTGAGCACAACACGTCAATGACATTTGAAATCCAATCAGTTGGCGGAGGAATAAAAATAAAAATAAAAAACCGCGAAAAGTCGTGAGCGCTGACCGGAGAGGTTTACAGGTCTCTATCAATTTATAAATGAATTCAAGAGTATCGTACCATGCTGGGGTCGGGGTTGTGTGTTTTGCATTCACATAATATAAAATATGGGAGGCACGCCGCACACGTAGAAATTCCGACTCTCGTCGTTCGCGCAAATACGCAATCACGCATCTCGTACGTACACGATAATATTGTTATACATGGGTGAATATCTGGAAACAAACGATTCGGCGAAATCTGCTGCGGCCGATGTGTGCGTTGTGATATATTAATAATATAATATATTATATTCATATAAAACAAACGGGCACAATACACATCCACCACAATAGTATACTGTGCGACTGCAGCGTATATTGTATAGAATAATAATATATAATATTATCGTCGTTTTAAAAATATAATATATATATTAAACCCGCGGCAACATTATATTAGTATACTGCACGCGGTTCACTAATGACGAGATATTTGTGATAATAATATGATGTATATAGGTATGACGCCGAGCTTAGTGAGTATACCTATACAACATACGTATATAATATTGATGATGTAATGACATTGTATATTATTATTATCTTCTATAACGGTATAATCATCGTTAATGTAATAATATATTATAAAGACATTAAGTGTAGCAGGTAAAACATGAAATATAATATTAAACATTATACGTATACCTGAAGTGTATGCACCAGACGCGAAAAATCAAAGCAAAATTAATATCAATTATCCGTTTAATATTTTCTGGCGCGACATAATATTATTTCGTATCATAAATACGAATAGATATTTTGATGTAATATACAGGAAGCTACATAATATCACGTACACGGTACACGTGATATTATGTTCGATTTAAATTGGAAATTAATGATATATAATATTATACTTACGTGATGTGTTATCCAGTATTTGTATTTACGAGTCGTATTAATATAAGTGAAAATTAGTACGTCAGAACTCAGCAAAAAATACATTATTCTAATATAATATATAATATGACATATAATAACTATTTAAGGATCGTTACAAATGCATTGCGATATTCTCACTATAAGTCACTATTAGGTGTTGTTGAGTCACCGGCAATGCCGCAATCACAATTTTTCGACCTCCCGATCTATCCGTTAGAAACACTCGGCCCCGTAGACACACAGAGGACCAATACTGGGATGTGGCCCCGCATTGTTGAAAATTATCCTCCAAAATATTAGTCGATAACAATATTGTCAGACGATCTAATTTTGCAGGTGCCAGCAGGTTAACAACGATTTTTTATCATTTGTTTTCCACTTTAAACCTTAAAGTCGGCCTTAAATTACTGCACCGTGTCGTCGTAACTCGTGCGCACTTCGTTGTATTTCGTGAATTTTAACGCGTTGACAACAAAAGGTTATCTAAATGCTAAACGTTAAAATGAATACATACATTCAACTTAATAGTCTCTGTCCGGGGCACAGTATGTATATTATTGTTCGGGGCAACATAATGTTTCAGATAGCTGTGATTCGGCACGCCTGCAGGATCGCGGGTTCCGGCGAAATCGTGAAATCTATTTCCGATTGGTTGCCACCGGTACAGATTCAAACAAATATTATACTGTGCTCTCTGGTACCGAAAACGAAAACCGGTACCATTGAGAGTATACGAAGGAACAACGATGGTTTGGTGGCGTCGAAGCACCGTTTGAATAATGATTGCCTTATACCTCTAGGGATGGCGGTATTTCAAATTTCAATCTGTTGTCGAGTATTTGCAGTTTACTATAGTTTACTCCGGTGGATTCTTTAATTATTTCGAACTATAACTGTTAACCGTCTATCGGTGTACTGTAATACACAGTTTTTTCGGTAATTACGACGAGACATGGTATTTTTTTTAGTAATTACCGAGATACGGTATTTTCGGTGAATCTAGAACAGTATTTACTAGGAAAAATGTGATACTCAAAATTAATGATATATAGGAACCTCTGACCTAGAACGTTCCACATTTGTTATACATACGTATACTATATTCATTCGAATTAAATCCCATCCCATTAGTAAATAAATAGGAACTATACCCATGAATTATTCATTACATTTTGTCATGAGTAAAGGCGGGTTTCAAGTGTTTCAATCATATATACGTTTCCACGTAGGTACGCACTTAATTCGAGTCAGTTCGCTACCATCGCCTCCCCCCCCCCAAACTTTTCCCAATCGGTTAAACTAGGTGACTGTAATAATTTTATACATAGTGCTCTTCATAATTGTTGATATCTGCTGTTAGCCAAAAGCTTATCATGGATATCAATCAATCACATCAAAAGATTTTTATACGTATCCTCGAACGTGAAGGTAAGTTTATAGTGAAAACCCGCATTACACTGATATAGGTAGGTAAAATATTTTCGGTAACAACGGTAATTACCGAATCATGCGGTATGATGTCGTGGTGATATTTCCAAATACCGGATTATTCTGGTAATCATTCAACACCGGTAAGCTGAAAATACCGTCAGCCGCCTATAACTTCACTGGCTGATCGCGGATGACAATGGCTGGCAATGACGACGAAGCGAAATCGATTATTGATCGAGAACAGGCTGTACGATTGCGGTGGTTTTGACGATTTCTCAAGACTTCCAACGGAATATTAATATGTATCATTGCATACGCTGAATACTCGCCTGCAACGCGTAACAATCATTATCCATTATTACTATACGATTTTCGCGCCACTGTCGCGTGTCGTCGCGGTCGCAGGTTATATATAGTCAGTCTGAAGACGTTTTCCATCAACCTCTTTCTCCTCGTCCACGACTCGCCGACGACCGCGATCGCGTCGGGTGTTGTCTAGTCCGACATACATCTCAGTAATATCAAACTTTCAGCTGCAGCACAAATTATACATTTTTCTGTGCTAACTGATAATCGATATTGATAGTGTATACTATGTAACACTTATAACGGACATTTTGTTTAGCACGTTTCGTCGTTGAATCATCAAAATTCAAATAAACTCAATATATTTAAGCGTATAAAACTTCAGTTAAACGCGCTTCAGCAATTACTACTCGTACATAATATGTGATCCAAAGACGCTTATAGAGGAAGATGAACTGAGCGGTGATGTATTGATTGCGCACACGCATATGTGCAGTGTTTGTTATTGGTTTGTTTTTTGTGTGTTAGAAATACACGATATAATTGAACCTACTGCAGTTAAATAACCCTTTGATTTTCACCTATGACGGTTGTTTCTAATAGCAAATTAGATCTAGGTGTACCGCTACTTTCGACAGGTCAAAGCTTAAAATTATTGGAATTTTCAAAAGCTTCGGTGAAAACAAAAACAATTATTTCCTGACCTGCAGCTTTTGACGGATAGATATAAAAAATTTACTCGTGGTACTTATAATATATACGCGTATAAAATCCACGTCCACGAATGCAACGTCGACAAAAGTGGAAACACTTTATTATAGCATAATATACGTAAAAATGTTGATAATATCATCCATATCATTGTATACGTACATCGTTTCGGTAATGACAATACTATATATAATACCGTAACAGCTAGCGTAATATATAAACTATATACGCATTAGTACGGATTTCTGCGGTGCGCATAGGTATTCGTATATATTTATATAATGTACGGTCTGAAATCGGATTAAATCTCGTTTCGCCGAAGGTGTAGAATTTCACCGGACCTCCTGTATTCGATGACGCCTGCAGTATATATATATATATATATATATATAGGTACCTACGATATGCGCCTATATATATATATATATATATATATATATATATATATTGTATCATGTACATGTTGTATTCCTACCTGCAAGAGTTACGCGCGTGTATAACTATGAAATTAATTACTTCGCGGTCGGCCGACCCGTCGACAATATATATGTATATGCCGTACGCAAGTTATACACAACATTATAATATATAGGTATACCTGTACGGATACTTATTATTCGAGCACGCCCTGCAGCGGGCACACACACGTTTGTATAAATTACGATTTAAATTTTAAACAGAGGCGATCAGATACACCACATGCGCTTATATACATAAGTACATATTATTATTATTATTATTATTATGTATATCCATATACGATCTATATTAATATATATTTTATGGGCACCCTAGTAGGTATTTCTGCATGGGTAATAATATATAATAAGTGTGTGTGTGTAGGCAATAGGTGTGGACCCACACGCGTACATATAGGCACGTTCATAAATAAATAACGTATATAACACGTATTATATACGTACACACGTCGAATATATTACGATATATATATATATATAAACACACACGCACACACACGGACTCAGTGTCATATTAAATTCGTTGTGCGCCCGTCGTATACAGGTGCAGGCAGTAGTTTGTGTATACCTACTGCGTATAAATATATATATACGAAAAGATAAGTCTGCCGTATAGAGGGATCACACTCTCCGCCACTCTGTGGTGTTGGGGGGGGGGGGGCGGTAATGAGGGTGCGTAATGCAAACTGTCGCGACCAGGACAGTGCTTTTAGGTGTACCTATTATTATTATGTATATATAATATATTATTTTACACAGGCTTTACGGGCGCCGACTGCGGAGAGCAGGGAGCAGTTTTGGTTGTTTAGGGTTGCCGTGGTTGTTACCCTTCGGTATGGTGTGTACGTACGTGTATAATTATAAAATCCGACTACACTCGGGGGCTGTTTAAATGCGAGCGCGTGACGTATGCATATATATAGGCTCGAGGCTACAGCTATACCTCTATGCACATAGGGGTGCAAAAACTCGACCGCTTTTCCCCAGTATACGAGCACTTGCAGGTCAAAACATCGTTACAAAAAATTATACGACTATAATTGGTAACGCATAAATGCACAATTATTAGTGGACTTTTAAGAGATGGAGTCGATGATGTGCTGCAGAACCATACTATATAATAATATTATATTACCGTGTACCGTATAGTTGTACCTACAATCTTTGCGAGACTATAAGAACCACAAAATGTCATTTGTATAATGTATATTATTATAGTACTAGTTACTTACATAAAATTGATATAAAATAATGTACCTATAAATTATTATACAACTTAGTAATTTATATACCAAGTATTTTTTTGGTGCGAGTATATGATAAAAAAGGAATAATATATGTTATATATAAATTTGTGTTTCGTACCCTTTCGGTTGTAATGGAGTCACTTTTATTTTACTTTTTTTTTTTTGCTTTTTCCCTCTGGCCCTTACAAGTACTCTTTCGTTGTATATTTTTATAGCATTACTTTTTTGGCAAGGGTGTGGTAAAAAATGTACAAACAATATTTTGTAATATATAAATTCGTTTCGTTTCATTCCGCTTGTCATGAAGTATATTTATTAAAATTTGGTTTTACATTTTTCATTTATCCCCTAAAGTATAAATGTAGTTCCCTTTTTTGTTATTATTTGAATAATTTTCATGAACATGTCGTATAATATTTCATTAATTGTAAAATATTAGCCAGGTTACCTACTTATATACTATTGTATATTGCCCGAAGTATAGGTGATATTCTCGTGTTCCGTCGTCGAAATGATTTCGTTTGTTATCGAGAATACAATTATATAATTAATACATGCCTGATAAAATAGTTATCGGAATAACAAGTTATAATGTAGTTTTATCAAGTGTGAACTGCTAATAGAATAAAAAAAAAAAAAATTATATTAAATATGATTTCCTTTTTTGGGGAATAATCAATGCTTTCTAACGGTTTATTTTTAAGGGTCATCATTAAGACGTTGTATGACGAGTGTTAAATGATCAAACTCAAAGAAACTGCACGTTTACAAAAAAAAAAAAAAAACGCTTGCAAGTATACTACAGTCTACAGCTATTAAGTATACGAACTACGCTATAGGTACCTAAGCGTGAATATTATGTTAATATGCAACCATCATTTATCACATGATAAAATATTGTTAAACGAGAGACTGCACGTGTGTATGCACGTGATTACCTACGCATCAATAAGTGCACTAGGTAAACCATAATACATTACCAACTCGTTACATAAAATATTAAAATAAAAAAACGGAGACTGCTAGTGACTTTATGTTACATATTATTACGTTACGCCGCGCGCCGTTACGTAAATCAATTACATATTATACGTACTATCATCAAGTATTTGATGAAAAAAAAAATCGCATTCGCCTATTTAGTGATATTGGAACCAAACTATTTTTTTAATATAATATTAATATTATCATACAGAGATTGTCATGCAGACTGCAATCTCTGTTTTGGGAAGGGTGTTGCAGTATTTTATGGAACGAATTCGATTAGGCATAGGTACTTTTATATGGTTATAATTATAACAATAATTTAACACTATATAAAAAAAAAAAACGCCATTCGTTCCGCACAGATCCTGGACCGTATTTATACTGGTAGATATCGCATAGGATTAAATTGTTATAAGTAAATATCTATCATTCAAAAAACCGTTTCGGGCGAGTGCATTAAACGAAATATTTACTTAAGGCAGGCGATCATCGTTAATTATTTGGGTCGACAAAAGATTCGATCTGTTTCGGACGCCGTGAAAAAAACAGCATGTATATAATAATATTATCACGTATATGCTCTCTCGAGTACCTACCTCTCTATATTTAAATCGTTTCGGAACGTAAACATTCCTTTGCCGCCGCGCCAGTCGCCGCCTATAATAATAATAATATACGACATTTACTACGTCGTGACGATGATGTATTTATCGTTTTTGTAATTTATAATGAAATGATGCACTATAAAATACGCAGTCGATGCAGAGGCGGCATCGAATATTAATATGTTCTTCATATCATCATCATCGTCGTCGTCGTCATCATCTTCGTCGTCGATATCATCTTGCAGTTTGTCGTCTAGACCGTATACAAGTGGGCCGTCGGATTCGAGTGCGCGATGTATTGCTATTTGCGCGCGAGTGCCTTACGATACTATATTATGTCCTTATTTCAGCCAGTATTAAAGTATTGTTATAAACAACAATTATTGCACATAATAATATTATATTTTACACAGCAATTAATAATATTAATACAACACGATAATGGCAATTATAATAATAATAACATATTATGTCGACACGGACGACACGTACGATGATAAATCATTATTTCCCTGCAACCGGCGACGATCATAATAATAATAATAATAATAATAATATTATGTTATTTTGCTGCGCCACATGCCGCGATATGTGCGGTTGACCAGTGCGGTTGAAACTGCTTTCGACGAGGCAATTGCAGTTTGGCGATTATTCCAATGCAATCCCCGCAGTGCATAATAATAATATATAATTGCGTTTAGCGCATACTGCGCGTATTACTGTGAGTTCGTATATTATGTTGAAGGTATTACGCATTGAGTGCACCTGACCAAATCGTTCCCGCAGCTCGTATAATAATAATATTATATTATTAGTTATTACTTATATCGTATGGTCGCTGCCTGCTCGGAGGGGTCGCTATATTATATTCGCAATACATTTTGTTTTTATAACCTATAAAAGGTCCGAGCGGCGTCGATGAAATAATATTGCAATATAGGTCTATGTATACAATTTTGATTTCAAACGATTTATTTGTGTGGTGGCCGATAGACAGTCGAATTTCGTTAATAATGGTAATCGACTATCGCCGACGTACCTACATGTAATCGTAATGTATAATTTTAATAATTTATTATTTACCATATATTATACAGTATCGGGGTTGAGAAAACAAAACAAAACAATTTGAAATTTATTCGTACAATATTTTTGTTTAAATCACAATTTAAAAATAGTAGTTATTCATTGAAGTTTTAAAAGATTGTGAAAGTTTACTATACCCACAACTCAAAACTTATAAACAAAACGAAAAAGAAAGAACACCTCTGAACACTGTATATAAATAATTATATATTTTATGTGAATCACTTAGTACAAAATGGCGCTTCTACTAAATTTAAAGGTAATTGGAAATGATAGATTATAACTTGACTACTTTCATATATTTTATTAATTTATCAATTGACATAACTATAGATGAAATGAAACTCAATTTAAAAATATAGATAAACTTTTTAAAGCTGTTCCATACACGAATTAAATTTGTGATGATTTTGAAGGTTAAGCTGCAATAATTCTAGGAGTGTTATTGGCAGGTATCGGCGGGAATGGTGCACTAAATATTGGAGTTGGAAAAAGTTGCAAAATCGTAATGGTTGGAGGAGGGGGGGACGTACGTGATTTTCAAATTTTAAAGCATCTTAATGTTAATATTACCAAAAACAGAAGAAACAATTAGGTAGTGTAAAAAAACGTCTGGAAAGAAAACTGCAATGTTTCAAAGAAGGATATATACCTCTATGTTATCAAAGATTGACGAACGTAAAGTATTTAGATACATTTGAATTTTTTAGCTCTTGACAGGCTAGTTTAATTTGTGTTTGAGTCAAAATGATCAGAAAATGTTGAGATGCAGAACTTCAGTAGTGTAAACGTAAGCGAATACGTAAAAATGTAAAATTTTCAAGCTTATCACACGAATAATATTTTTGAATTACAACAAAATAACTTAAGACTTTATCATTTGTATTTATAGAGGTATTCAGGTATATCTAGTTTCATCAAAATTTGAACTTAAAATAACTAAAAAAAATTGTGCTAAATAATAGATTATTTTGGTTTCAGTATGAACTACAAATGAGGAATCTTATACATATACATGCATAGTACATACAATTTTATACAATTTTAGGTTTTTTGACCGAACGAAATTTTTTATTATCATTTATAGATGCAAAAAATGTAATTTATAAATGTAGTTTATAAATAGCTAAGCAAGAGTCAAAATATTTTTTTAAATTATGCCAATAAATTACGTATATGAAAAATGTTGTAAAATATTCTAAGTATTTAAGTTTTTCGTTTCCGAGTTACAACAAAATCATCAACACACGTCATTGTAAAATCAATACATTCAGGAATCTAAAAACAATTTAGCATAATATTATTATAAAATGTATGCATTGCAAATATTTGCAATAAATAACTAATAACTATTATATATAACTATATTTTATTGAACAAGTAGGCCATTTTTATATGGGTAGATGTATAGTTTGTCTGCAATAAAATTTGTTTTTAGTTTTTTACCCATTTTGACAATTGTATATAAACTGAACATTATTATTTTTGTTACGATATGCATTCACGGCGGCACGCCCGACACCTCGACCTATACTTCATATTTATAAAAATTAAAATATTTTATAAACACCTATATAGTATACTTTATTAACTAAATACTATCGTATATATTATTACACTTACCTGTAGGTTGTACATAAACATAATATTATATACATAATATGTGAAAACGAAATTACATTAGGTACAATCATTATTCACTAAATATATGTTCCGTGGATATATAATTATATTAAGTAATATAAATTATAATAGGTATATATATGTATATCGGGTGCATGTGTAATAATTTATAAAGGTACCTACCGTATAAAAGTATATTAATTAAATAATTAAATCGATACAACATTTAGGTAGGTACAAAAAAAAGTGGAGAAATATTCAGACTGTATACGTACTCACTGCTTATATTATATGGTAATATTAGTAAATATATATAACTTCCATCTATTGATATTTAATACAACTGCTGGTCAAAAACTGCATTATTTATATATGTATATTTTATGTTTACTGTCGTTTAAGATGTCGATGTCTGTCTGCGTATATTTTATAATTCTATAATTTTAGTATATAATCTTGAATATTGACCTTTCAATTTTTTTTTACGATTAAACACATTTATTTTTACTGTTTTCTTTGTAACTTAGTTGTTCACTCGTTTTTCCGTTTTATTGTTCGTACATAATTTTTCACGCCGTTTCGTTTTTAACAATATTAAGTATTTATCCGTAAAAATAAGTTATTTGGCCCATTATTATAGTTTAATGTTTAAATCGTGTATATTTTTAATTTTTAGTGGTGATTGAAGTTATAGGTCACGACTCACAACGTAACGAATATTTAACACAAGAACTATACGTAGGTACCTATTCATTTTTACATTTGAATTTTAATAGGTAATACATATTTTATTGATAGTTCTGTACGTGTGAGAAATCTGGTATAGGTATAGTATGGTTTGCTACAGCTTAAATTATATTTAATTTGCATAAATTAAATAAACCTATATCACAGTCATTAAATTTGTACTTGAGAGATTGTGAGAGTGGATGTAGACAAGTATAATAGATACTTACATCTTATTAATAAATGTTCAGTGTACCAAGTTTATCCTAATAATTTTTAAAATTGTATATATATTTGAATTCGTTTCTTTGATTTTAGAAATCCTAATTTTTTAATATAAGTATATTACAGCCCTTTACTTTTTATTTTCCATATTATATAATATAGGTACAATACACGGATACACCGCGCTATGCAGGCAACTTTATGTATTCTACTTATTTTATTTTAGTTACTAAATCAATCAATTAATAATGCTCTCCAAGAATTATTTTGACCTTATCTTTGGAACTTCTGAATATTAGTACTAAAGTAAAATTACCTTTGTATAATGTGTGACTATGTGAGTTGGAAAAGTACCTACACATATCTACATCACATACATATCATATATGCCATTCATAACTATAATTGTATAGTTACAAGTCGAATAAGACAATACTGCAGGTACAACGTTTATTTGGATACAAGGGGGTAATTTAGGGGTAGTTACCCCCTTGGCATTTCTTCCAAACGGTATCTCTGATGTATTATTTTGGGATTGGGTCATAATAATAATATATAATAGTATATATGACATAAACAGTGTCCAAATTAATAGTAAAGGTATGTTTTTTTTTTATTTGTAAAATAGTATGTTAAAATTAGATAGAGTTGCAGACTATGAGAACTGATAAGGTGTAACGTTACTTTTGTAATAATTGAGTTAATACGTGAATTTCATATTATTTTAGTTATGTCATAATATTTTACTATAGAATTATAATTGGGCAAAAGATCATAATATTTAGAAAGTATATGTACTTATATTAGGTATGTATAACTATGTACGAGTATATTATGCTCCTCGCCCTGATAAATTCCAGCAGATGCCCTTAATTTGGTTTAACTATTTATGGAATTGCACATATAATTCATCTATAAGAACGTAATTGATCTAAAAAACAATTGACCTATACTAATTGATAAAGAATGATTTAACCGATTTACCAATTTTGGTCTCAATATATAATTTATCGATGTATTATTTTAATACTGACTATCGTCAGCTCTATAGGTCCCCCTCGGCCCTTGCCATAAAGACTCCATATACTAGGTTGCTAATTATGGGCGCATATTCCGATTAATTGGATGCACACATGTTTCCACTCGCATCCAGTTTACGATGGGCTTATGAAATATATTGTAACTAAATATAATAATAATAAGTTTTGTATTGATTGGTTATCGGTTCACTGTTCAGTAGCTGGTACCTGTATAAACGGTTCGAGGTAATTCAATGCCTGTTGTCAACGAATTCGCCATTTGGCTTGTGGTTCGTATTTTTTGACAACGTATATAATATTATTATACAGCTGTTACGAAGAGCTTTATCTCTAAATTATAGCACACATTTAACAATATATACAATATGGATAGGTGTATTAGAGACGGAAGTGATGATATATTACACCGAGTACATTTTAGCATACATAGAACTGTTATGTTATATAGGTAATATTTTAAATTCTAAATAATATGCAATATTTTTGTACCATTTTATAGTTTTCGAATTCGTCAAAAAATCACAAAAATGTCGTATTTAAAACCGAGGTGAGCATGAAATATTTAGAGGGATCTTACGGGTCAATAATATTCTCAATGACGTATTATCGTTTATATGAGCTATATGAATTATGATTTTTTTTTGAATTTTTATTAAGTAATAATTTATTTTTTATATCAAATTATTTGAGGAGTACCTGAGTATTTACTAATGTATATTTAAATATATCTAATATTTTAGTCGTAAAATTCATCTGCGGAGGCATAATATATTCGCCATTTTATGCCATATTGCAAACCCCATGCACTGTTTTTGTCGTTTGTTAACGCCCTTAAAAGTATTTCAATATTATGGATTACTTTTAGATATAAGTACTATTATTTTTACTCATTAATTTATTTTTAAATCATGAACATCTAACGAATTCAGCTTTCGAAAGTATACCTATATAATATATGGGACTTACATAATATATAAATGTACTATGTATATTATATGACTTTTATCATGCAACCGTGAACCAATGACTTGTGTAATCGTTAATGTTTTTTGATGGTATTGGTCAAAATAATAACTCGACGAGTCTGTTCCATAAGTAAACATCATTCATCATGTCGTCCTGTCAGCCATTGCCATACATATAAATCGTTCTTTCTTTAATACTTCAGACTCAACAAACCATCACGATGACCTGTATTTCTATTGGAACTATAAAACTTGTAACTTACTTAAATCGTCACGTTACGTTTAGGTTTATGTGCTACAAGTCAAGCGCTCGTTTACTGTAAATCTTTTTTATAATATGTGTCGTCAAATTGTTGTTCTATTTGTAAATAGACTAAACCTATAAGACATAGGTATTATGATATATTTTCATTACCTATGTCCGGCGTGTGCGTGCATACGTCTAAACGTCTTGCCATACAAGTCGATTCTTTAATTATTATAAACTAACAGTTATTTATTATTATTATATGTAGGCCCGTTTACAAATTATAGAGTACTTACTATTCATACATATACAATAGTTCCACTTGCAGGAGTATAATCTTATTGTACCCGAAGGTGTAACAGATTTGGTGTACATTGAAAGCAAAAGAAAAGATATAGTATAAAATGTGCGAAATCCGTGAGAAATAAAGCGTTGTATTGCAGGTTGAGCAGGGTTAACTGGCTTCACATTACACACCGTCCCGTCCCATGTTCCGTGTTCCGTGTATTACGTAGGTTACAAAATTTTGGTAACGTGTTACCTCCAACAGTTGAATAATATTAAATTCAACTCTATTACACGGCAAGGTTCAGTGTAAGACCCGCTCGATTCTGAACCCGCTACAAGAGCAATTAACGCACAGACCCTTAGCATATAGGTACGTACGTACAATAAGTTAACTCCCGACCACTGAAAATCGATCGGAACTCAAAGAGGGGCATTGTAAGTCCGTATATTATATATAAGTATATATAGTATTAAAAACACGCGTAATTCATAGGAATAGGTATATATAATGCTATTGTACCTATGTAATTACGGAGGCGATATCGCGTGCGACCGTTGATAATGCACGCATAATGTTAGGTGGGTACCTGTACATTATACTTATACACTGCTCACGAACCTATACTTAAGAGGCTTCCTGGTGCGAAGTATTTGGGGCGAAACCAAAACCTCGTGCATACTTCTTGATGAGGGGTGTAACAGTGTATGCGCAAGCAGCATATTATTTATTTATTTATTCAATTTATTAATTAATTAACGCCCAGTTAGGAAATTTTGAATGACTCAATATTATGAAAACAGTTTAGATTTATAATAATACTATACGACTTAAAAACATAACCGTATCATTGCGGTATCGGTGGCTATGAAATATACCAGCTACAATGTGTAGGTGGCCGCGGACTCGTTTGCCAGACAGGGGTCGATGGGGGGGGGGGGCAATATAGTTGATGAACCTCGAGGGGACGACAAATGGAGCAACGGAGAGAGTGGAGTGTCGGGGAACTCGGAAACGTATACAGGACAGAAGAGTGGGTGCATCATATTATGATGTGCCGTCAATATAATGGTTCTCTGGAGAAACTTTAAATATTGGCATCAACTCTATTCTGTTTAATAGAGCAGCTAATGGGCTTATAACGCGTCACGCCATGTATCCAAATCAGTAGTCATGTGCGGTGGGTGGACGATATCGAGAGGCAAGAATTATGTGACTTTTGAAGGCAGTGCCTTTATACACGTTCCATAATTATTATTACTAATGAGTCAGATGCAGACAGGGGTCCCGTGTAGACCAGCTAATATTTATATACACATAAACCTAATGAAGTATTTTTATATACCTACACAGAACTTTGTGTACACGAGTCACCATCGAGCTGCAAACGGCAATATACCATAACGGATATATTATACGAATACATAAAAAAAAAAATGTAACCATGTATTCGGTCGCGACGGACTGGAATGAAAAAATTTAATTTAAGTAGGTAGGTAGGTAGGTATACCGTATAGTATATTATATATTATACCTATATGAAGAAACCCGTTCGAGCGTCGTGGTTGTCGTCTTCGTCGTCGGTGGCGGCGGCGGTGGTCCGAAACGAGTGGTAGTCGTTAAACTCGGTAAAAAAAAAAAAAAAAAAAAAACGTGCCTTCTATACTATTATTATAATATAATAATAATATATTATAATTAAGATTTAAGTTCCCGAGCGTAGATTCAGGTATCTCGATTCTCGGCGTAACGAGACGATTATCTATAGCGCGTTAGTTATTATTGTATATAATATAATATTATAATCTCCTCGAAAAAATAAACCCGACGCGGATGAATAAATTAGTCCTTTTTATGCGTTTCGGAATATATACGATGGAGACTCGGCTCGGCGCGTTCAAGAATATAAAAATATAATAAATCGAATGGAACCAGTCGGTGGTCGTGAGGCGTGGGCTGCGTGGGGTTTATATATAGGTGTATAATAATGATAATGTACGCATAACACACACACACACACACACACACACACACACACACACACACACACACCGAAATACGTACATTATTGTATAGGTATATAATAGTACAAATGCACTATACAAGCGGCGTGTATTCTATGTATATATAATAATATAATATTATTGTTATTATATTTCCGAGAAACACCGCTCCGATACAGCCGGCTGCAAAGATTGAGCATTGTATAAAAGCATAATATTATGTATATGCGTGGGCCGCTGCCGCGGGAAAGGTGTTTTTATTCGTATTATGTTGTGCACGTCATACAATATATAATACTGTAACGATATCTGATTATTATTATTTTTTTTATGTTCTCATCGAAATAAATAATAATAATATATAAAAAAAAGCAGCTCTGAGTGTGCACCTCTCGAGTCGTCGTCGTCGTCGTGACTCGCAGAGATACACATGCCGTGTGTAATATATTGTATTTATGCTCAAGTCGAGAATGTACGTCGTCTTCGATAAACACCACACATGGCACACCGCTGCTTGAGGATTATAGAGGGTGAAAACTGATTTATATATAATCGCTGGCCGTGTTTAAATATACACGCAATATATATTATTGTGTATAATATACGTGCACGTGAGAAGCTGCCTCGACATATTAGAACTCTAACGGAATGAGCATAAAAAAATACGTCAGTCACTATATAGTGTTGTCAATGTCCCTGCATGATGATGATTTATTTGTCGACGAAAAAATTGTTTTTTTAGAGCAGCACCGCAGGAAACAACAAGTCCCGATTTATACGTATGTTATTATCATGTTCGTTTTTCCACTCCCTTATTCGTGTGCGTCTGTGTGTAGTCAGATGCATACTCATCTCGTCCAATGTTCTAAAATGTCTGATAATTATTTCACCATAAAATTTATAGGGGTATAGGTACCTCCTCTATTATTATGATACATTACCCATATCTATAATATTGTGTAGGTGAAAATTTTCGATGCGTACTTCCTGTGGCATAGCGAGAATATATTATTTAAATCGAACATTCAAACATTAAAACATTTTTTAACGAATATCGAAGAGTCGCAATACTGACGAATTATAAAGATAATAAGTAGAACCTAAGCACGGACACAAATTATTTGGTTTTTATTTTTATACGATTGTCGATTGATAATAAACTGTGTATACATATGCCTGGTGCACATGGGAAAACAATTTAGTAGAGGTATTCTGATTACACCAAAAAAATTGTGTCCCTAACTGAGTAGTATAAACCTACAACATAATTATGTATTCGTGGAGTAACTAATTAGTGAGTAATTATTACTTTAAAAGTTTCAACCGCATAAGCGTGTGTATACAGGCTATAGCCTGCCTCGTATAGGTGGCATAAACTTTGCGGGTGATTCTGGTATTTTTATTTTAAACGGATCGATACTAAATTATTGTCTTACAAAATTTAATTTAATCAGTAACGTAAATTTTTTATTATGTAAGTCTAAGTACATAGACCATAGTATTATTTTTTGTCTAAAATGTCTAAGAACTGTCCCAAATTGTAAGTAACAATAAAAACGCCAAAGAATTACTAAGTTGACACCGCGCACCGCAAAATATACCTGAACTTTCGTCGGAATCAATAACTAAATACGTTTAATATTGGGCCGCAAAATTGTTAGTGCATCAATATATTGTTAATTTATACCTTCTTATTCGCTGTTTTATTTTACAGTTGCACATCGTTCGATTTTTGCATCGTTAGCACATAGCCCGTTTACCTTACGTCAAATTATCGTACATAATTTGAACATATGGTTTTTATGTGTAGATAGGAATGTAAAGTGTGATTGGAGACGTACCTAGAAAGTGCACCCGTTATCCGGTACACTAGGAATCACTTATACAATCATTATAATAGCCCCTCCTCCCCGAAAGCTGTCATAAGGTGGTTAATATAAGTACCATTTTAAAAATAAAATAGTATACGTATACGCTTACTGGCTCATTCTAGGTAAAAAGTGATGGGAAAAAACGTGTTCATAAAGTGTAAATAACTGGACATGAATGATTTCAATTTGCAAGGAATGAACTTGCTCGTAAGCTACTAAATTCTCATTTGATGCCTAAAACTTGAACTTGAACTAGTTCGTTTTTAAAAATAATTTTCCCATCACTGCAGATATATATGCATTTTGTGAAATGACGTCAATAATGAATTGATCAAGTATGGTAAAGTATAAAACTATAAAATATCAAAGGTTAGGATAATTGAGTTGGGACAAGTATAGGTCAGGTAAGATTAAACTATATATTAGAGTAAGCCTAGCTATTTAGTTACTTCTATAAAACGTGTGGGGGTAAAATGTCAAAGGAAAAAAATGTTCAGTCAATATAAAATATAAACAAGGAAAGCTCACTCTGCGATAGTGCTAAATTTAAGGTTTCTGTTTCTAAACTTATTTTAATACAATGCAATAAACTTAATTCCATATACAAATTAAAAATAATTTAGTAACCTTTATATAATATTTTGGTAAATGTTTATATTTTTTAATGCTGGATTATATAAATTTACTTTGAATAATGAACCGTTGTAATATCTTAATACAAACAAACGTAATCATGTATAATGATTATAGTCTATACGGGCCATCAATAAATACTTTAAAATCATCAATCGTAACTTTATGCAGATATTGACAACTAATTGACGGACGAACAATGGGGATATATATAAGGTTTTCTAAACTTATGTATGTATAGAAACCTTAAGCCCAGTTCATTTTTAATCGTACGCGTAGAATTTACCGGACAGTTCCAAGTCTGTGAAAATGAGTGGTAAAATGGATTGATAAAATACTGGCCAAACGCATCACAGCTAGGGTATTAAAATATTTACCTAAACACATAATATACACAGTTTTAAAACCACTCACCCAAACGCATTATGCTTAATTGCTCAAATAAATTGTAATTTTTATAAACTCCATACCATACACAAACCATCCAAAATATCAATCAACCTGTTGAAATATTTAGAACGTGGACGAGGGTAGCAATTAATGTGGCCCCAATAACCATACTCTTACTTTATTTAACCATATTTTTATTTTTTAAGCAGCTCATAGGTGTATCCGGATTGGTTGTCAGTTGTTTTAACTCATTATACTTATTACTCATTAATCATTATACTCGGTGGCATTAAATAAATGCATTTGTTAATACTTATTTAATAGGACTATTTCAGTAAATCATAATACTCACCAACTACATAATATAAATATCGAATATTATTATAAAGCCTATACATGGAGATAGGTTGGCTTAGTTAAGTACACCATCATTAAAACCTTCTATGGATAGAGTATTTTTTACTATTAGTTTGTGATATGCCAAACTTTGGTAATTTATTATGATGACCTAGGCACTATACACTGTGTGCAATTGAGTAATACACGTATACCTATTCAAAATCAAGTATAAGAAAAGTAAGTTGCATGTTTTATAGAGAACTTACGTTTGTCATAACTATGTGTATGAAAAGAAAAGAAAAGAAAAGAAAAGGAAATTTGAAATTGTTATTCAAAATCTATTAATTAGTATTTTAAACCATTCGTTATTATTATGTTATATTATATTCTTCAACTTCCATTATGGAATATAGTAATACAAATATCTCAGTGGATTCCTAGGAATCATGTTAATATTTTAGTCTTATGATTGCAAGTTATGAGTTGGTCATGACCTAGCTATGAGTGAGATTTGAATGACGTACCCAAATTATAAGTTATAACTCTTTTTCAGTGCATCATTCTTTTTTAGATCTCTTTATTATTTAAAAAAATCAACTAAACACAGATTAATATACGCGTGTTTTCTACAGAAATTCCGCTCGTAAAAGTTATTTAAATTCTTGTTTACTTAAAAAAATACAAATCTCTACATTGCCATTATATAATATTACATCGTACAAACAAATGATTATAGTGACGTATCAAATATCAATATTAGTATCAGCAACTAAATCCGCTGTTGCAGAAAACGTAAATATATGACAAGATTTATTAATAAACAATAATTTTGTGCCATATAAAATGAGCATATATTATAACAAAAGATATTTTAATGAATAATATTTTCGTAGTCTATATACATCGCATAATACACGGCTAATCATTCACATTTCATTCATTCATCAAAACGATATGTTTATGCCTTCACAGTGTTTGCGTTCCGAGTCGAAAATAATTAACAACGTTGTGACATTGTGTATAATAATTACAATAGGGTATCTTTTTATGCACAAATACACACGTGTGGGCTAATCGGGTTATATTATTTTTTGTGTGGGTTTGTGTTTCCGGAAGTCACTACTCAACGCGCAGCAGTCAAATAAAATACGGTGTATAAAAATGTGTGCATATGACAAATAATATACTATACATTTATGTGAGTGTGTGCACCGTACAGGCTACTGCAGTGTGTGTGTGCATACCGAAAATAGGTGTTATACAAACCACGAAACGCAGTGCTGGAATGTTGTACACGCATAGAAACGGCATAATATTATAACTGAACAAATCGTATCGGCCGGACACATGGATTTACTTTGTACGATCAAGCTTTAGGGCCAAACAGCCAGTATCGTAACAGAAAAATTTGGACCACTCACGAGAATAAAAAAAAACGGGTCCCTAAAATTCTTCTTGGGTACGCAAAACGAATAAACCGGGAGTAACATCACACCTGACGTCTTCACGTGTGTATAAGTTTATTTCAATTACAATTTGTGATAAGCCTGACCATGGAAAAATGTCGACGCACTCATTTTAATAACTACAGATGACGCACGGGCAGATGAAAACAAATTTAATTTGAAAAATGTTAGTTCTTCGATTTTTTCTTGAAGTTCAATTCATCACTTACACGAAGCTCCAAATTTCTATGCGCATTCTCGTAACGTCGGTCTGCGGAATGCGGATACTACAGTTATCAGCGTTTTGTTTTGTTGTTTGTTTGTACAGCTAAATATCGAAACTTTTTTCCACATAGAAACTTATAACCACACATTTTCACAGATTTCTGTACGTGGAAAATATTCAATGGAAATGCTGAATTTTTTTTTCGTTGTAATTTCGATCGAATCATTTTAATTCCTGCTGCCTGGATTTATTTAGCTCATTAACTTTTGTTGTGTTATGCACGAAAACCATTTATTATTATTTACAATGTTCAAATAATGTTCACTTATAACGAAACATTTGTCAGGTAATGGGTTGTGCAAATTAAATAACGAACATTTGGCGTGTTAAACTGGTCGTGTATACCTTTGTAATCTATAGTTTTAATTTTAAAATAGAACATTTTTCAGAGATCATAATTGACAATGAACAACAACAACAAAAAATCTATTCAGCATAAATGCATTTTTCCTGTCGTTTATACCTATATGCTATCTTATAAAGAGTTAACGTGCCTATGTGTACCTACATATATTATATACCTGGCGCGTAATAAATAATAAGATTCATCCCTATCTCGTAAAGATGATTTCGAACTGTTGATTCATCTGCATGATTTTGGTTCAAGCTTAATGTTTGTGAAACGTAGGTACCTATATTTAATTGAAACCTCTAATGATAATTTTAGATTTCAAATTATTTGCTCATGATGCATTGCCTTTTTTTCAAAAGCACAAATCAAAGGTTTTTGGTTTATCACCTAGGTCCTAAGACACGCTTGGCACAGGAAAATTGGAATATTATATTATATAATAGGCGATAAAAAATTAATTTAATACGACGAAAATGAATCTGAAATTTGATATTGGTTGAATTATTTCTTTTGAATCGCTTATTTACTTTCAACTGACATTTTCATGCATTTTATGAACTATTTTATGTTACTCCTGACAATGGAAATATAATTTAGTGAGTTGTATTTAAAATTACAGCAGATAACTCCCATACCTATTATGCTGGGGTGGGCCATCTTCAAACGAGCTATAGTAAGCTAGGAATACTATTGGTCCAGGATCATTTACCACCGTCACTTGAATGGCCCATTTTTCAATGCACAAACATAAATTTATGATTTTATTGAGAAGAAACTTATAAAAAACATCAAACTTCAATTCTATTGACGAAGAACGACAAAACGGGACTCTAAAGTGATTTCCAATATTAATGCATGGGACATGTTGGTACCTTAGAAAAAGATCCAGATTGGACAATACTTGAAAGTTGAGTTCCTCCTTTAATCAAATTTCGAATTTAATTTTAAGGCACTCATTATAATAACTGTAAAAACTCAATAACAAGTCATTTAAAAGGCGATTTCGGGTTTCGCATTGGTCATATTTTGGGCTACAGCCGTAGGGTTGTCGAAGCGTTTATCGCCATTATATATATTATTTGCCATACTGCATTCGTCTACTTGTCTGCATAATGTAAATGTATAGGTATATGGACGTTGAACAGTGCGTATACTGCAGTAGGCACATGCATTATATTATGAAATACGTGTAACCATCACCATGCATTCATGCGCATTGAAAAGAGTTGGGCTTGGACTGGCAGAGATTATATAAATGTATAAGTACATAAAACCTATATAATATATACCACGACGTCGCATTGTCCGTCTCGTATGTACTATTATTTTCATGTGAAGCGGACGGTGGTGCGTATATTATGTAACATTATAATGATATATTATGTGTACACCCGTAACATATATTATACACAATGGTATACGGTTCTAAGTCGCATCGCTCGTGTTATATCACACGGACTTAAAAGATAGGCTACGCATGTACAATATAATATAATTATAATAATATATTACATGTTCCGGCACGTAGAACGCTCCGCGGCTTATGCATATCGTTGCCTTCGTATAACTCGCCGTAAGCTCGAATATTATAATACGAGTGCGACACGAAACACGAATCGTTTTGGTTAAAGACTATGATATACATACTGCAGGGTCTTCCGGATTCAGTGTGACAGAAATGGCGGGGATTATAGATGTCGGTTCGTGTACATCACGGACGTGCGCCGCAATCTGCTGCCAGATGAAGTATACGGGGGATCCGATACATAATCTTTAAAAGATGTATTCATTGTGTGTGTGTGTGTGTGTGTGTGTGTGTGTGTGTGTGTGTGTGTGCGTTATCGTAGGCGCATTAAGGTAACAACGCGCGCAGGATACATTTTTCCCTATGTGATTCGAAGAAAAATAAACATAATTCGGGTATATATATATATATATATATGTAGTGGCGAACGGGGGTGGTCGGAAACAGGTGGGCCTGATGGTAAAATTAAGGGTAAATTTGCGAGGCAAGGCTGCACCCTGCTGCAGAGCGTACATTTTTCTGAAACCGTTTATTAAGACGCGTACAAGACGAAGTGTTTCGACGATTCAATAGTGCGTATAATAATACACTGTTACCCTGATGTATACATGTGTGTGTGTGTGCGCGCGCGCGTGCGCATTACATTTAACGGCAGTGCCTTTTTTAGCCTTATACTAATTGGATCTATATTTGTGATTTTTAAACGCATTCTCCGGGCACACTCGTCACCCCAATGCTGCATTATATTATAATCGTACTCGCAGCGGCCGATGCTCGCACACGCCTGTATTATTAATAACCCGCGTAACGAGGCACGGGATTTAGGGGTCCGAATCTACGTCCGAAAATAGAACGCACGAATAACGAGTTGGCCAAGAATAATAGTAATATGTTGAAGTCACGTACCGAATAGCGTGAATAGTGAATACATACACGATTATGCCATTGAATATTTACTGATGTGAAATGCGAATAATGCTTGAATGTTGAATTTATTTAATTGATGCGTCGTATAACAACTCTGAAAAAAAACTTTGGTAAATGTTTTTTTTACAGTGTAGAAATCATAGTTATAGATTTATTCTAATATATATTACGTCATAAACTGATATATAGTATAATACCATAATGTATGTACATATAAATAATGTTACTTATACAAAACTGATAACAGTTGGATATAATGCAATTTATTGTCAAGGGACATCCGTTCGTCAAGATACCAAAAAACAGTATAAACTGTATACACGGCACACGCGTAAGCGGTCTCGAGATGGTTATCTTAATATTTCATAAAAACAATTTTTTAAAAAACCATACTGTCACGAAGCCCAGTGCATTATAATTATATTATTGTGTGCAACCAATACAGACGGGAGTAGAAATATTATACCCGTTTTATGTTTCACACTTCGTCACCTGCTGCTGCCGTCGTTTACCACGCGTATTCACTATTCATGCAAAGTGTTATTTGCATAACAATACATAAATTATATGCCACATAACAGAACACGTCAACAAGTGGCTGATAAAGATTGCAACTTTGTATAAAGATTTCTCTATTTTTTATTAATTTTTTTATAACACGTGGTATCGAATATATATTACGTACCTTTATTTAACTAAATATATTATTATATTTGTACTATAATATTTAAACTATACCCTTATCAGAAATGAAATTAAAAACATCACAGTAGTTAATAGTATGTCGTTATTAGATATGAAATAAATAATGAGGTATGCATCTAAAAATATAATGAAACACACAATACAGCATTTACGTCATTATTAGGTAGGTACTAATCATTTTCAAACCATCATTAGTGAAACAGAACTGACTATCCAAAAAAATAAATGAAATTGAGTGTAGTTCTTTGCATACTAAATCATATTTTTAATCTTACTTTTAAATAATTCTATAAAGCATTTTCAAATACATTTTTATATTTTTTTCGTCAAAGTAAAAATCCTACTGATTTTATTACATTTATAAGTGAGGAGCGTAATAATATGACCTGACATCTATCTGGTACCATTTTAATTTAAATGACTACATAGGCGATTTGTTGAAACGATTAAGACTAACCAATATTTAAAAGACGTTGCAAAAATAACATTTCTACCTGTGTAAATACATCCTATAGCCTTGATTATAAATTATTATTAAATATCGTTTTACAGATGTATAGGTACTATATTACATATGGCTAAATATATCTATATTAGGTTTAGTGATGTTACGAACTCAAATTTTTTAGAACCCGAACCTACATTTAAAAAAAAAACGATTTAACTAAAATGATCACGAAAAATGTGAACAAATATTATATTTACTCTAACAGGAATTCCTTTTCATTTTTTTATCGGTCTTCGTCAAATTTCGTACGTATTAAGATTCATTAGTTCGATTTTTGAACCGTGGTTTGCGAACTATTATACTTATGACAATGGTTCGGTTCGGTTTGGTTTGAGAATCGAACAGTTCGTATAATAGGTATCGATATAAGCTATATTAAATATAGGTAAGTACTAAAATCGTAGCTCGTAATAATTTAAATTTATCTGCCTGTTTACTGGATATATTTAAACAACAGATAGATTTGACAACCACTACAGCTGCAGCGGCACATTTATATGATTTTGCTGCCCTGGGTATACAATTTTTTTAATGCCTCCTTCCTCCCACAATTTTTTTTTATAGTGGACATTTTTTTCACCCATAAAAAACTTACAACATATTGTAAAATCTGCTGCCCCTAAAAAAGTACTGCACAAGGAAATTTCCTCCTTCCCTGAGTACAAGAGGTTTTATAGTAATATTATAGATTTTTAATTTTAAATCCTATAATATTATAAGTAGGTACCTATAGTTGGAGATTAAGAGTAGGTGAGAGAAAATTTGTAATATTTCATTTTGACGCAAGCGTGGAGTATAAGGTCATAATATAATATATTTGTAGATTATAGTTAAGTGCCTATTATTATAGGTACTCAAATGTAAGCATTTGAGGTAATAAATCGACTGAAACTACCGTTGTTCGCCGATTTTGGCTCTTAAATAAAATATACTCATAAATCGAAAAGACGAGTGCAGAGTATAAAAGATGGCCATATATAGGTACTATTATTGTGCCTTTTTTAAAACAACAAAATATTGCGTTTGATGCCATTCATTTCTAAACCTGATGCGTGCTATATATAGTTGTGACTATAAACGCAGATACCCTATTATACTCGCACACACGTAATAAATGGTTTTATTGCCGTCCTTATAATATATTACACGTTATATCTTCACCGTGGCACGCCGTTTTATATAAATATGGTTATTAATTACACAGTCGCTTACATAATATGATTATTACTCTGCAAGTAATAAACATTTTTAGATAAACTGCAATGGCGGTTGATATCTTTTCCTGTCTATATTATCGTTCAAGTCTCGAACTTCTCCGGTACATATGGTGTACCTTTATTTTATTTCCTATAACGAGCAAAAACCTTACCGCTGCCACCATCGGATCTGTTTCCATTGTGTTTTACAGGGATACCGCCATACCAGCCAACACAATACCGCCAGTGTAATCGTCAATAAATTGCTTTTAACTCGAGTTATTAGCCTGCTGCCCGTGCAGTATCTCAATGATGTTAATGATGACGACGATGACGATAATAATGGTTACAGTCATTATCTCCGTCACACCTGGGACCGTGCGTGGTTCTTCCCGGTGCTGCTGTTAATCGCGACGAAGCAAATTCAGCAAACTCTTGGAGTAAGAATGGCAACACAAAGAGCCACGATCATGACGTGCTTGCTATAATAATGATATGCTATACAGTTATTATAAGTTCATCATTTACTATCAGATATTGTTAAATAAAAAATTCATAATAATTACAATTCGTTGTTACATTATAATAGGTACCTGTCTGTAATATATTATAGGTTGGTATACATACTCATTCATCAGTGCGAGCACTCAATATCAATACGCATCGTACGAACCGGAATTGCAATAAAACGAAGATCTGCACACCTATTGACAAACAGTGCAAAGAGCATTTACTCTACTGATAAGTAATGGACATAAATTATGTGTATTTAAATAAAGATAACAGAGTGAATAGTTTTTTCGGTAGAAAAAATACATCGGTGTATAGTCATTAATATTCACTTTGGGGGCGAAAGACGATTCATTTTCAACGACTCTTTTGATTGATAACTCTTATACAAGAATTGGATAACCTCCAAGTTCGTGAAAAAATCCTTTCTCTCATTAGTTAGTAAGTGGATAATGTGCGTTGACAGTGAGTTATATTAACAAATTTAATAACCTATAAATTATGTGTTTTATAATCCGAGTGAAAAATAGAACGATGATATTAGCTTATGAATGCAACAAAATTACTTTATGCTCAAAAAAACTTTAATTTCTGTGTGTTAACATAAGCCACAAACATAGATTATACGCGCGACTTATTAATTATTATTTATAGAATCGTGATCACATTAAGTTGAGATTAAGAGTAAAGAAATTCTCTCTTATTCTAATCGGACCTTCAAGTTTTCCTAATTTTCAGGAGTGAAACCAAAGCGAAGGAGTATTAGTATATAGTATTACTAGTATTAGTATAAAGTCAAAATAGTTTTACAATAAAATCATTTTGTGTTTTTATAAGATTTTTCATTTATAATTAATATATTTTTCTAAAAGGGTGGTCCAAAATATTCTCGGTTGCATATTTTTAATTTCTTATAGTAATAAATATATATTATAAACGTTGTTTAGCAGTGTAGATCCAGTCAATTAGACTTCTGTCTGCAGCCCCTCTAATTAAAAATATTGACTTCCAATACCAAATTAGATAAGATTTTAGATATATTTATGCTGCTATACCTATTCGGAATAATGTATTTAAGACACATGCAAATCCTACCAATTCATTCTATATTTATTTGAATTCGTGATCTGAGTATCTGCGATCCTCTGTCGACTGCTCCATGCAGTGTGCGCTATCAAGATTTTTTTTAATTGGTTCTTATTATAACGTACATAATATGCATATTACCTTGATCGACCAATGGCCATATCATACGCTCGGTTTTAGACTTTATGATAGGTTTATTTCTTAGTAGGTATAAGAAATAAGTGCTGCAAACATAAGACATTTAAACAAAGCGTGGCAGTTTTATGTTCCAAGTATCATTCTCACGGTCCATATTGTTTGTTTATTTCATCTACACTTGCGATAAATATATATTACGAGTACAACTGGAAACATTTGGTTCTAAATTTAAATATCAGTCATATACGCGTAGAGTACAAATAAAATGTTAGTTAAAATGATAATAGGTATAATGTACACAATATTCATACTAATTACAGTACCCATTATACCCGTAATAATAAACACTGTCGGAATGTATGATCGTAATATTTTTGTGGGTTTTGAAAACATAACTTTTATAATTTCTTACAACACTAACCTCGTACAAATTTGTCACCATTGTTTCATTGAATACAACAGCAGTCAGAGCGTGCAGTGGTACATGTGTACAGCACAATTTATAGGTGCTCATAAATTTGCTGGTACTTATATATATGCAGAATACACGCATAAATAAAAATAGCTATTATGTGACGATTGCTCATTTGCTCGTGTTGCATAGCTCTGATGTACATGAAACGCATACGACATACCTAATATACGTAACTTCGAGGGTGAAGTGTTTTGTGAGTATATGTAATTCGCGAATACTTATTTTATCGTATAGTGCCGGTGAGACTTCTAACTACCGGACACTCTCGTGCCCGATATTCAGAGGGTTCAAGTTTACAAAAACTTCGTAGTTTGTTCCCCAAAAATCGTCCACTCTCTGGAGGTGTTCATTGAGAGGGGTTTCACTGTAAAAGTTCGAAAATATAACGTACGTACCTTAAATTTATTTTCGACAAATACAATATATTTTGTCTGCAGCGAAACACCTATTTCTGCGACCACCTGCATCTGACGCACGTTGAGACGAGATTTTTCTTCTATCCTTTATAGGGTGCCTAAGGTATAATACCGTGTGGTGATAGTGTAGTGATAGTTATACCGCGGATAGTTATAATAGTTATATCGTTATCGTTGAACAATTTAAATATATACTTATACCCTTCAATAAAGGACTATTATTTTTGTTTAAGTAAATATATTTTTCTTTTATACAAACGATTGCGTACAAGACGCAATTAATGTATTCGCCGTTATATAGGAGCGAGTATAAAATACCTATAACATGATAACATTGTATGGGTAGTACACTATAGTATACCAGTGTACCTAAAATATATAATAGCGCGTACTAGGTGATGCAATCGGTCGCACGCGACAGGTGCAGCGTATACAGGTATAAATGCGCGGCAGTATGTACGATCGATGGCCAATGATACAATTTCAAATACGCCCATAAGAGGGGGTTAGAACGTTTTCGGACAAAACACTATCGAAACTTTCTGTTTTTGAAGAAAAACGCAATGTACGGTAACTGCGAGGTGAACGTGTCGCGGTCCAGCCCGAATTTAATCGATGCAGATTTCGTCATAAACTCATACCTGTTATACGATCGAGCATAGACTGCAGTGCCAATGCTATAATATTATTCCTACGACTTTGGCGGCAGCGCTTACAACCCGCAAAGGGCGTTTGTCGTGGTGTAATTTATTTGTTGTAGCGTATTATCTGTATACATTTTAAATTGTTGTATCGTGGACATGACAAGCGGCGAGCGACGCGATCACAACGTTGTCCCGTCGCCAACCTGGTTTGGATGGGTGACCGTTGGGCTGCTAGATATGTATGTAAAACATACAATTTTATTTATGCATCCTCTGCGGGCTTAGTCCTGCATTAGACAGAACGGGTCTCGTTGATAATAAAGTAGTTGGAAAGTTTAAATTATAAGCGATAAATTTAACAAAATTGAAATTCAAACAATATAATATTATTAAACACCTACTCGATACTAAATTATATAAATGTATGGCTTTTATATTTTATGAAAATAAAAAATATTCATTTGCAATAATATATAGTTAAATACCGTGATTATGCAGACTTTAAAAAGTCTAGCCAGACCTATAATTATTTTAGTATACGAGGAGTTTTATAATATTGATATGTAATAGCTATATGTATAACGTACAAACAACTGTGAGATTTTAACCATTTGTGGGTAAATGACGGTATGTTATTACTTATTAGGTCTTATGCTTGATAGATTTGTAGTCGATGCATCATGATCAATATTTTATGTCTGAACAATTATTTAAGTAATGTTTTCGTTTTAAATTACTATTAGAAACATGGCGCATTTCCCACGAGACGGGCCTAAGATGACGTTTCATCACTTGTATATAGTTGTATCTCTATATTTCGATGTGAGTATGTGACGATGAAGTCAATTAGCGAGCGACGTTGTCATCTCGTCTTGTACAATATATATACCACACATTTGGTTGAAATATTTGAACGTTTAATTTAATTACAGCGGCTGGT